>NC_084573.2:3120000-3142500 GCF_033978685.3 Nerophis lumbriciformis
GGGAAGTTTAAATGAGCCTTTTAGGGGTTTGGAAAAGTAGCAGTCATAAATTCTCCTTGTTTCTCCTTAAGTGTGACAAACCTTTTGACTTGGGGGCCACATTGGGCTAAAAAAATATGTCCGGTGTACATATTCTATTAATATAATGAACGTATAATTAATATAATTGGATATTAGGAGTATGTGAAAGTTTGCCTCCTTAAAGTTTTGTAATCAATCAGAAATATCAAGCAGCTAAAATGCGTCAAACTGGGATAAATGTGGAGAGTATTTTGCATTTTTCCCATCATGCATTGTTAGGGATTTAAATTGGTGTCATTTAGAATTTATTTATTTATTTTAATATCCACAAAGTTCAGTGAGCAAGTTTGAGTTTATTTGGAACATGCCAGCATACAACATGACACATCACAATTTCCAGTTTGTGTTTTTGACATGTTCGAAAATAGAATAGAATGGACTTTATTGTCATTATATTTGCATATAACAAGATTAAGGACTCCAAATATGGGATAAAAATAAATTACACAAGAAGTAATAAAGATAAAACTAAGAATTGAAATAAATAGACTGCTATCCAATAAAAATAATGTACAATATACAAAATACTGTACAATATAAAGAACAAGAAAAGGAGTAGGAAGAAGCAGAGCTTATTTAATCATACCCCTTTTTCTTTTCCATAACAGTTGCCAAAACTTTTGTTCACTTCCTGTTCTCAATTTAATCACAATTTACTCCATAGGTAATCCCAATAAAATAAATAAATAATACTCGGTGAAGTAAGTTACATTTCATATGGTGAGATGAGTGCATACTTGCCAACCTTGAGACCTCCGATTTCGGGAGGTGGGGGGTGGGGGGCGGGGGCGTGGTTAAGATATATATATATATATATATAAGAAATACTTGACTTTCAGTGAATTCTAGCTATATATATATATATATATATATAAAATAAATACTTGAATTTCAGTGTTCATTTATGTACACATATACACACACATAACACTCATCTACTCATTGTTGAGTTAAGGGTTGAATTGTCCATCCTTGTTCTATTCTCTGTCACTATTTCAGAACACACACATTATACAAATATACATTTTAAAATCAATAAGAAAACGGGAGCTCTAATTTGGGAGTCTGAATTAGGATCAGAAGTTCCTATATAAACATTGCGCACTCACGTCGCCTTTTTGTATTGATTACTGCAGCCGTGCACTGGATTCATTCACAAATACAAACTACAACTCACAAACACTTTAGAGTTAGGCTCCATCATCAGAATGTGTACTTAAACTTATAAAGATCACATGGATATTATTCAGTGAGTTGATTCACCAAAACTAACCTGTTATACAGGAGGAAAAAGCACACAGGACGTTTCAATTGTTCACAGACTGGTCGCGCTCATCAGAATGACAAGACACGTCCGGTCTGCAGGTGATAGCATTCGATTGGGAAGAAACGCCCTACTGCCCCCTACTGACCAATGTGAATACTGATAAATGTGGAATGACAGCTCCAAAAACGAATTCAAACCACAAAATAAAATAAATAAATCAACACAAAAATGTGACACATTATGGGTGGGTCACATATCTATGTACAGTAGATGGCAGTATTGTCCTGTTTAAAAGTGTGAACAGGCTGTCAACACGTCACTCAGGTCCGCATGGAGCTGGAGGGGGCGTGGCCTCCAGCTCCGCCTGAATTTCGGGAGATTTTCGGGAGAAAATTTGTCCCGGGAGGTTTTCGGGAGAGGCGCTGAATTTCGGGAGTCTCCCGGAAAATCCGGGAGGGTTGGCAAGTATGGATGAGTGAGATTATTTTGAAAATGAACGGATGGATGAGATAAATTCAGAATGTTTATCATGGTTCTTCTTCTTTGTACTTTGTAAACACTTTTTTTTTTGCGCCATGACTAGGAAAGGTTGTTTGGATTAGGTCATAGATGTAAATGTTGTGCCGGATTTCACTTCAAAGCATTGAAGCATTGATCTGATTTACTCATGTTGTCCACAAGATGGCGGCAAATTTGCTGCAATCAGATTGTTAGATACTCCAAATGAGTTGGAAAAACCCCGTGGGTCAGATTCCTTGTAAAACTCGTAACGTCACGCCGGCGGGCCGCAACTTGGACACATTTTCCATTTTTTGTTTACATTTTCAACCCAACCATGTTTCCCTCAGTTCGAGATGATTGCGCTCCTCGTGCAGCGCCGCTCGTCCTGCAGCCTTACAAGCCTCGTGGCGCCGCGGAGCTCTTCCTCATCCCTCAAGGCGAAGCCAACAGCTCCACCTCGTGCACCACCATGGAGAGCTCGCACACCGGTAAGCTCCGCCCACACGGACGAGTCCGTTGAATCTTTAATGAGCCTGCAGGCTGAGGTCATGTTTCCCGTGCCGAGCAGCTGCTTCTTTGTAACTTTATTATTCATGAGGGGGCGGGGCTTAGCTAGAACCGGTTCTTTGCTTTCCCGCACACACTCTCCTCTCTAAATGCGGTGTCTTTTTTTTTTTCCCAGGTTCTGATGATGCCATTCCCCCGCTCTTCAGCAGCGAGGTCCTGGGCCACCAGGACCCGGGCCTGGACCGCGGCGTCACCATCAAACACGCGCAAGGGATCTACAGCAAGAGGCCGCACAGGTCCACCGTCAGGACACGAGAGGCGGCACACAGAGGTGAGGCGGGCATCGAACACGCACACTCCTTCCTCCTGGCTCGGGAGATCAACCTCCTTTGGTACATCTGTCTGATGACATCTATTAAACAAGACAAGAAGCAAGGAATTAAACAGAGACAGAATTCAATTTAGCTCAATTGAGGGGACACGAGAGGCGGCACACAGAGGTGAGGCGGGCATCGAACACGCACACTCCTGCCTCCTGGCTCGGGAGATCAACCTCCTTTGGTACATCTGTCTGATGACATCTATTAAACAAGACAAGAAGCAAGGAATTAAACAGAGACCGAATTCAATTTAGCTCAATTGAGGGGACACGAGAGGCGGCACACAGAGGTGAGGCGGGCATCGAACACGCACACTCCTTCCTCCTGGCTCGGGAGATCAACCTCCTTTGGTACATCTGTCTGATGACATCTATTAAACAAGACAAGAAGCAAGGAATTAAACAGAGACAGAATTCAATTTAGCTCAATTGAGGGGACACGAGAGGCGGCACACAGAGGTGAGGCGGGCATCGAACACGCACACTCCTTCCTCCTGGCTCGGGAGATCAACCTCCTTTGGTACATCTGTCTGATGACATCTATTAAACAAGACAAGAAGCAAGGAATTAAACAGAGACAGAATTCAATTTAGCTCAATTGAGGAGAAACGCGTAGGCACTGTGCCCTTGAACAGTGTCGTCCCACGCCCTGACGAAAGATTGTACGCCTCCTCTTTTATTTTGACTTTCCCTGATTACATGGCAACAGCTGTTTCTAAGGGAAGGGGGGTCATAAACAGCCATCGCCTTTGGTTACAAAACAGTTCAAATAAAAGGTGCCTGGAGGGAGGTCAGGCCCTGCCTCCTCTCTGCTTTGTAGATCTCGGGTCAAGACAAAATCTTCCTGTGGATTACAATACATCAAAGAAACCGACACCCTCATGTCGCTCCCCATCCTACACAGTGGAGTTTTACAAGCCTTTTGCTTGGTAGGATCAAAGACAGCTTTTGCCCTCTCACAGGGCGAGCTGAACTCAATGTAACAAAACATTTTGTGATAACTTAGATACAATTATTCTGACGTCGTCTCTCCCCGGCAGATAAAACACCTCCTCAGGTGTCCCCGGCTCCGAGAGAAGCCTCCAGGATGGAGCCGATCCAGGCGGGAGGGAAACGGGACGTGGACCTCCACCCTCAGAGCAACCAGTCTTGGCCTGTGACCACAGAGAGGGAGGCGTGGCTAATGGAGCAGCTTCTGCGCCTGTCTGATCTCATCCACAACACTAGGGGCGCTAGTGGGCAGCCTGCCAGGACTTACTACGGCAGGGAGGAGCCCAGAGTGGGAGGAGGTAAGGCAGCTGATGGAAGAACTCCTCCTCCTCGCCAGGCGTGGACACATCACCCAGAAGAGCTCGGTCACGCCCCCTTCGCCTCCACATCGCGCTTTTGTCCGGCGGATAGAGACGAGTCCACCACGTCCAAGTCCACGTCCACGTCCACGTCCACCGTGGACACGGACCGGCTCATCAGAGTCTTCGGTCCCCACCGCGTCCAACCCGCCAAGAGCCGGTCGGGCCTCCAAAAACTGTACAGCAGCATCAGCAGGCAGCGGGACGAGTGGGAGGGGCGGAGCCTCGACTCTCAGACGGAAACCACCAGCGAGGAATCCAACGTGAGTGTCTCTCGCACGCCACACTTCCCAGCACTTTCTTAGCGCCGTCTTGTGGGTCCAAGGTCACGGCCGAGTCCTCGTCCACCGGCCCGCCGGTCAGGACCTCCAAGAACAACGGCAAGGTGGTCAGCAGAGGAGTCCAAGCAGGCGAGTTTGACTAGGTCGGCCACGTACGTACGTCTAAAACCTAAACACGCGCTTTGCTTTCGTTTTGTTCAGGCGACTTGGAGATTGTCTGCAACGCCACCCGCCATCACACCAGAGACGTGGGAACCATTTTCCCTTCACCCCGCCATCCTCAGAGGAGTCAGACGGCCTCGCACAAGCAGAAGAAGAGTCGAGCACCGCCTAAACCCAAAGGTACGCTGCTTCTAAACCAGACCTGGGCTTTCCCTTTGTGCGTGAGGCCAATCATAAATTACAAAATACATTTTAAAGAGGGGCGTATTTGAGAACGTGTCACTCTCCCAACGCACTGTATAACGAGGCGGGTTGAGACCATCGCTGGAAACTTGGAGCTTCAGCTGAAGAACAGAACGGCCGACTTTGACTGTTTTTCGCTGGCTTTGGATGAGAGCTGTAATGTACGTTGCCACCGCCCAGCTGCTCATCTTCTTACGTGGGATAACTGCAGACTATTTGTGTCAGTGAAGTGGTGACCCAGGTGGAGTATTTGTGTTGTCAGTGAGGTGGTGACCCAGGTGGAGTATTTGTGTTGTCAGTGAGGTGGTGACCCAGGTGGAGTATTTGTGTTGTCAGTGAGGTGGTGACCCAGGTGGAGTATTTGTGTTGTCAGTGAGGTGGTGACCTAGGTGGAGTATTTGTGTCAGTGGAGTATTTGTGTTGTCCGTGAGGTGGTGACCCAGGTGGAGTATTTGTGTCAGTGAAGTGGTGACCCATGTGGAGTATTTGTGTTGTCAGTGAGGTGGTGACCCAGGTGGAGTATTTGTGTTGTCAGTGAGGTGGTGACCCAGGTGGAGTATTTGTGTTGTCAGTGAGGTGGTGACCCAGGTGGAGTGTTTGTGTTGTCAGTGAGGTGGTGACCCAGGTGGAGTGTTTGTGTTGTCAGTGAGGTGGTGACCCCGGTGGACTATTTGTGTTGTCAGTGAGGTGGTGACCCAGGTGGAGTATTTGTGTCAGTGAGGTGGTGACCCAGGTGGAGTATTTGTGTCAGTGAGGTGGTGACCCAGGTGGAGTATTTGTGTTGTCAGTGAGGTGGTGACCCAGGTGGAGTGTTTGTGTTGTCAGTGAGGTGGTGACCCAGGTGGAGTATTTGTGTTGTCAGTGAGGTGGTGACCCAGGTGGAGTATTTGTGTTGTCAGTGAGGTGGTGACCCAGGTGGAGTATTTGTGTTGTCAGTGAGGTGGTGACCCAGGTGGAGTATTTGTGTTGTCAGTGAGGTGGTGACCCAGGTGGAGTATTTGTGTTGTCAGTGAGGTGGTGACCCAGGTGGAGTATTTGTGTTGTCAGTGAGGTGGTGACCCAGGTGGAGTATTTGTGTTGTCAGTGAGGTGGTGACCCAGGTGGAGTATTTGTGTTGTCAGTGAGGTGGTGACCCAGGTGGAGTATTTGTGTTGTCAGTGAGGTGGTGACCCAGGTGGAGGAGATCTAGTATGTCAGATGTTGTCCATGTGAGAGAGAAGTAATACTTAAAGTGTGTATGCTGGGAATTTTTCAGCCGTGTCCTGGTTCATCCCTTTGGACCACGTAGAGTCCCAGTCCAGGAAGGAGAACCGTCCTGAGGAGCAGGAGGAGGAGGAAGAAGACATCCTTGAACCCAGCTCACTTTGGTATGACACTTACAGGAGAAGTGTGGTGTGGAGACAACCTCTGCAGCCTAGACAACACCACCTCACCTCTGAAGTCACCTCCCTGCAGGTCAGTCATGTGTTCACCTGACTTCATCCTCTAGTCACTCATCTTCATGTGTCCACCTGACTTCATCCTCTAGTCACTCATCTTCATGTGTCCACCTGACTTCATCCTCTAGTCAGTCAAGTTCATGTGTCCACCTGACTTCATCCTCTAGTCACTCATCTTCATGTGTCCACCTGACTTCATCCTCTAGTCACTCATCTTCATGTGTCCACCTGACTTCATCCTCTAGTCACTCATCTTCATGTGTCCACCTGACTTCATCCTCTAGTCACTCATCTTCATGTGTCCACCTGACTTCATCCTCTAGTCACTCATCTTCATGTGTCCACCTGACTTCATCCTCTAGTCACTCATCTTCATGTGTCCACCTGACTTCATCCTCTAGTCACTCATCTTCATGTGTCCACCTGACTTCATCCTCTAGTCAGTCAAGTTCATGTGTCCACCTGACTTCATCCTCTAGTCACTCATCTTCATGTGTCCACCTGACTTCATCCTCTAGTCACTCATCTTCATGTGTCCACCTGACTTCATCCTCTAGTCACTCATCTTCATGTGTCCACCTGACTTCATCCTCTAGTCAGTCAAGTTCATGTGTCCACCTGACTTCATCCTCTAGTCACTCATCTTCATGTGTCCACCTGACTTCATCCTCTAGTCACTCATCTTCATGTGTCCACCTGACTTCATCCTCTAGTCACTCATCTTCATGTGTCCACCTGACTTCATCCTCTAGTCACTCATCTTCATGTGTCCACCTGACTTCATCCTCTAGTCACTCATCTTCATGTGTCCACCTGACTTCATCCTCTAGTCACTCATCTTCATGTGTCCACCTGACTTCATCCTCTAGTCACTCATCTTCATGTGTCCACCTGACTTCATCCTCTAGTCACTCATCTTCATGTGTCCACCTGACTTCATCCTCTAGTCAGTCAAGTTCATGTGTCCACCTGACTTCATCCTCTAGTCACTCATCTTCATGTGTCCACCTGACTTCATCCTCTAGTCACTCATCTTCATGTGTCCACCTGACTTCATCCTCTAGTCACTCATCTTCATGTGTCCACCTGACTTCATCCTCTAGTCACTCATCTTCATGTGTCCACCTGACTTCATCCTCTAGTCACTCATCTTCATGTGTCCACCTGACTTCATCCTCTAGTCAGTCAAGTTCATGTGTCCACCTGACTTCATCCTCTTGTCACTCATCTTCATGTGTCCACCTGACTTCATCCTCTAGTCACTCATCTTCATGTGTCCACCTGACTTCATCCTCTAGTCACTCATCTTCATGTGTCCACCTGACTTCATCCTCTAGTCACTCATCTTCATGTGTCCACCTGACTTCATCCTCTAGTCACTCATCTTCATGTGTCCACCTGACTTCATCCTCTAGTCACTCATCTTCATGTGTCCACCTGACTTCATCCTCTAGTCAGTCAAGTTCATGTGTCCACCTGACTTCATCCTCTAGTCACTCATCTTCATGTGTCCACCTGACTTCATCCTCTAGTCACTCATCTTCATGTGTCCACCTGACTTCATCCTCTAGTCACTCATCTTCATGTGTCCACCTGACTTCATCCTCTAGTCACTCATCTTCATGTGTCCACCTGACTTCATCCTCTAGTCACTCATCTTCATGTGTCCACCTGACTTCATCCTCTAGTCAGTCAAGTTCATGTGTCCACCTGACTTCATCCTCTAGTCACTCATCTTCATGTGTCCACCTGACTTCATCCTCTAGTCAGTCAAGTTCATGTGTCCACCTGACTTCATCCTCTAGTCACTCATCTTCATGTGTCCACCTGACTTCATCCTCTAGTCACTCATCTTCATGTGTCCACCTGACTTCATCCTCTAGTCACTCATCTTCATGTGTCCACCTGACTTCATCCTCTAGTCACTCATCTTCATGTGTCCACCTGACTTCATCCTCTAGTCACTCATCTTCATGTGTCCACCTGACTTCATCCTCTAGTCAGTCAAGTTCATGTGTCCACCTGACTTCATCCTCTAGTCAGTCATCTTCATGTGTCCACCTGACTTCATCCTCTAGTCACTCATCTTCATGTGTCCACCTGACTTCATCCTCTAGTCACTCATCTTCATGTGTCCACCTGACTTCATCCTCTAGTCACTCATCTTCATGTGTCCACCTGACTTCATCCTCTAGTCACTCATCTTCATGTGTCCACCTGACTTCATCCTCTAGTCACTCATCTTCATGTGTCCACCTGACTTCATCCTCTAGTCACTCATCTTCATGTGTCCACCTGACTTCATCCTCTAGTCACTCATCTTCATGTGTCCACCTGACTTCATCCTCTAGTCAGTCAAGTTCATGTGTCCACCTGACTTCATCCTCTTGTCACTCATCTTCATGTGTCCACCTGACTTCATCCTCTAGTCACTCATCTTCATGTGTCCACCTGACTTCATCCTCTAGTCACTCATCTTCATGTGTCCACCTGACTTCATCCTCTAGTCACTCATCTTCATGTGTCCACCTGACTTCATCCTCTAGTCACTCATCTTCATGTGTCCACCTGACTTCATCCTCTAGTCAGTCAAGTTCATGTGTCCACCTGACTTCATCCTCTTGTCACTCATCTTCATGTGTCCACCTGACTTCATCCTCTAGTCACTCATCTTCATGTGTCCACCTGACTTCATCCTCTAGTCACTCATCTTCATGTGTCCACCTGACTTCATCCTCTAGTCACTCATCTTCATGTGTCCACCTGACTTCATCCTCTAGTCACTCATCTTCATGTGTCCACCTGACTTCATCCTCTAGTCACTCATCTTCATGTGTCCACCTGACTTCATCCTCTAGTCACTCATCTTCATGTGTCCACCTGACTTCATCCTCTAGTCAGTCAAGTTCATGTGTCCACCTGACTTCATCCTCTAGTCACTCATCTTCATGTGTCCACCTGACTTCATCCTCTAGTCACTCATCTTCATGTGTCCACCTGACTTCATCCTCTAGTCAGTCAAGTTCATGTGTCCACCTGACTTCATCCTCTAGTCACTCATCTTCATGTGTCCACCTGACTTCATCCTCTAGTCAGTCAAGTTCATGTGTCCACCTGACTTCATCCTCTAGTCACTCATCTTCATGTGTCCACCTGACTTCATCCTCTAGTCACTCATCTTCATGTGTCCACCTGACTTCATCCTCTAGTCACTCATCTTCATGTGTCCACCTGACTTCATCCTCTAGTCACTCATCTTCATGTGTCCACCTGACTTCATCCTCTAGTCACTCATCTTCATGTGTCCACCTGACTTCATCCTCTAGTCAGTCAAGTTCATGTGTCCACCTGACTTCATCCTCTAGTCAGTCATCTTCATGTGTCCACCTGACTTCATCCTCTAGTCACTCATCTTCATGTGTCCACCTGACTTCATCCTCTAGTCACTCATCTTCATGTGTCCACCTGACTTCATCCTCTAGTCACTCATCTTCATGTGTCCACCTGACTTCATCCTCTAGTCACTCATCTTCATGTGTCCACCTGACTTCATCCTCTAGTCACTCATCTTCATGTGTCCACCTGACTTCATCCTCTAGTCACTCATCTTCATGTGTCCACCTGACTTCATCCTCTAGTCACTCATCTTCATGTGTCCACCTGACTTCATCCTCTAGTCACTCATCTTCATGTGTCCACCTGACTTCATCCTCTAGTCACTCATCTTCATGTGTCCACCTGACTTCATCCTCTAGTCACTCATCTTCATGTGTCCACCTGACTTCATCCTCTAGTCAGTCAAGTTCATGTGTCCACCTGACTTCATCCTCTAGTCACTCATCTTCATGTGTCCACCTGACTTCATCCTCTAGTCACTCATCTTCATGTGTCCACCTGACTTCATCCTCTAGTCACTCATCTTCATGTGTCCACCTGACTTCATCCTCTAGTCACTCATCTTCATGTGTCCACCTGACTTCATCCTCTAGTCAGTCAAGTTCATGTGTCCACCTGACTTCATCCTCTAGTCACTCATCTTCATGTGTCCACCTGACTTCATCCTCTAGTCACTCATCTTCATGTGTTCACCTGACTTCATCCTCTAGTCACTCATCTTCATGTGTTCACCTGACTTCATCCTCTAGTCACTCATCTTCATGTGTCCACCTGACTTCATCCTCTAGTCACTCATCTTCATGTGTTCACCTGACTTCATCCTCTAGTCACTCATCTTCATGTGTCCACCTGACTTCATCCTCTAGTCACTCATCTTCATGTGTCCACCTGACTTCATCCTCTAGTCACTCATCTTCATGTGTCCACCTGACTTCATCCTCTAGTCACTCATCTTCATGTGTCCACCTGACTTCATCCTCTAGTCACTCATCTTCATGTGTCCACCTGACTTCATCCTCTAGTCACTCATCTTCATGTGTCCACCTGACTTCATCCTCTAGTCACTCATCTTCATGTGTCCACCTGACTTCATCCTCTAGTCACTCATCTTCATGTGTCCACCTGACTTCATCCTCTAGTCACTCATCTTCATGTGTCCACCTGACTTCATCCTCTAGTCACTCATCTTCATGTGTCCACCTGACTTCATCCTCTAGTCACTCATCTTCATGTGTCCACCTGACTTCATCCTCTAGTCACTCATCTTCATGTGTCCACCTGACTTCATCCTCTAGTCAGTCAAGTTCATGTGTCCACCTGACTTCATCCTCTAGTCACTCATCTTCATGTGTCCACCTGACTTCATCCTCTAGTCACTCATCTTCATGTGTCCACCTGACTTCATCCTCTAGTCACTCATCTTCATGTGTCCACCTGACTTCATCCTCTAGTCACTCATCTTCATGTGTCCACCTGACTTCATCCTCTAGTCAGTCAAGTTCATGTGTCCACCTGACTTCATCCTCTAGTCACTCATCTTCATGTGTCCACCTGACTTCATCCTCTAGTCACTCATCTTCATGTGTCCACCTGACTTCATCCTCTAGTCACTCATCTTCATGTGTCCACCTGACTTCATCCTCTACTCACTCATCTTCATGTGTCCACCTGACTTCATCCTCTAGTCACTCATCTTCATGTGTCCACCTGACTTCATCCTCTAGTCACTCATCTTCATGTGTCCACCTGACTTCATCCTCTAGTCACTCATCTTCATGTGTCCACCTGACTTCATCCTCTAGTCACTCATCTTCATGTGTCCACCTGACTTCATCCTCTAGTCACTCATCTTCATGTGTTCACCTGACTTCATCCTCTAGTCACTCATCTTCATGTGTCCACCTGACTTCATCCTCTAGTCACTCATCTTCATGTGTCCACCTGACTTCATCCTCTAGTCACTCATCTTCATGTGTCCACCTGACTTCATCCTCTAGTCACTCATCTTCATGTGTCCACCTGACTTCATCCTCTAGTCACTCATCTTCATGTGTTCACCTGACTTCATCCTCTAGTCACTCATCTTCATGTGTTCACCTGACTTCATCCTCTAGTCACTCATCTTCATGTGTCCACCTGACTTCATCCTCTAGTCTCACCAAGTTCATGTGTTCATGTTGGTGCAGGAGGCTCTAGTCATGTATCGACCTGACTTCATCTGCCGCTCCAGACAGCGCCTGCACATCCTGACGCAGCACAACCAGGACAGGAAGGCCATTGGGCGACCGGCAGGTGTGGCCACGCCCCCTTGGAACTAACTCACCTTTTTTTGTGGTAAAACCTTGAGCCAAATAAATAACAAGTGGTGTGGTTGCAGGTGTGCTCATGAGGGCTGTTCCTTGGAAGGAGATGATCCAACGCACCAAAAGGTAAGATTGGCATCAAAGTAGTGATGTGTCATACCACTCTTTTATTACCCATCCCATACAAAGTCACATTCAGGCTGGTATCAATACTTATCATTTTAAATACACAACTTTTTACATTTTAACATATACTTAATATATGACCCAACCTCTGATAATGTATACATATATGTATATATATATATATATATATATATCCATCCATCCATCCATTTTCTACCGCTTATTCCCTTTGGGGTCGCGGGGGGCGCTGGAGCCTATCTCAGCTACAATCGGGCGGAAGGCGGGGTACACCCTGGACAAGTCGCCATCTCATCACAGGGCCAACACAGATAGACAGACAACATTCACACTCACATTCACACCCTAGGGCCAATTTAGTGTTGCCAATCAACCTATCCCCAGGTGCATGTCTTTGGAAGTGGGAGGAAGCCGGAGTACCCGGAGGGAACCCACGCAGTCACGGGGAGAACATGCAAACTCCACACAGATATACACATATTAACTTTAACTTTACATATACAAACTGTAGCACACAAAAAAGCACATTTAATTAAAAAAAAACGTTATTATGGTCTTACCTTTACTTATAAATGAAGTCCATGCGCCGCTCCTTCTGAACAAAAGCATCACTAACTTGTTTATAGAAGTCTTCCTTATCTTTCTTCAGTTTTAAAAGTCTCTCTGTCTCGATGGAGATCTTCCTTTAATTATTACCTCCTGGTTCCATTGAAAGTCCAGTTTAGAAAACTGTTTTATTTTAGATATGTAATCCTCCGTGTTAAAAGTCCAGGCGAGAGGAAAAAATAAACGATCGCTAACTGTTGCTGCTTGTTGTCACGTATTCTGCAGCCAAGTAGTTGCATAAATGATCTCTGGGATCACTAGCGCCCTCTACCACCATGAGGCAGGATTACTGCGAGCCTCAGCCAGCGCGTCTTCGCAGCAGTTTTATGATTGCTCAGCACAAGAAATACGTTACACACATACAGTTGTTGACAAAATACACCGTACATTATATACCTCAGCTAACTAAACTATGGAAATGTATAATATAATTCATATAGCAATACAGTCTCACTGCACAGCAGGCCAGCAGTTAGCCGAGTCATTGCGCAATCCATGTTGAGGCACTGAGTGACGTGCCTCGACTGGCTGCTGTTCACCGCACCGTCTCTTCTCAGTATTTGAACGGCAAATGTGAAAATTCAGCGATTTTGAATAAAAATAATCTAAAACTGGTGAAGTTAAATGGAAAATAACTTTATAGTATAATCACTGGATACATATAACAATTTAATTAATATTTTTTCTTTTTACATTTTTTTGCTTTCCTTGATGGCACGTGAGGCCCCGCCTCACCAGCCTCTAGTGACCGCACGTCACTGATATACATAATATATATACATATATATGTATGTATATATATATATATATATATATATATATATACACAGAATATATTTATCTATATATATATACACACATATATATATATATACATATATACATATAGAGACATATATATATATATATATATATATATATACATATATATATACACACATATACATATGTATATGTATACATATATATACATACATATTTACATATATATATACATACATACATATGTGTATATATATACATATATATATATACAGTATATATTTATATATATATACACACATGTATATATAGACATATATATATACATATATATATATACACACATATAATATGTGTATATACATATATATACATACATATATGTGTATATATATATATACATATATATATACATATATATATATACACACATATATGTGTATATACATATATATACATACATATATGTGTATATATATACATATATATATGTGTATATATATATATATATACATATATATATACATACATATATGTATATATATATACACACATATATGTGTATATACATATATATACATACATATGTGTATATATATACATATATATATGTGTATATATATATATATATATACATATATATATACATACATATATGTATATATATATACACATATATATATGTGTATATATATACACATATATATATATACATATATATATATACATATGATATATATATGCATTTTTATAAATATATATATATATATATATATGTAAATATATATAATATATAAATAAATACATATACATATACACATTGATTGTTTTTTAAATAAATGAAGCACTTTAAGTATATAATAGACATATGAAAGAGTATATGTGATGTGCAGGATGTATGACAGTCTACCTGAGGTACAAAGGAAGCGTGCTGCAGAGAGACAGAAAGCTCAGACACAATCCAACCGCCTGAACGTGCAGCTCTACAACAAGGTCATTATCACACACACACACACACACACACGCACACACACGCACACACTCACACTCAAAGTGTTGTTGCCTTTCCAGAAACTCACCAAGCGTCTCCTGGAGAATCGTCCAGCTGCATCACATCACAATTATTGGTGATGTAACATTTTAGCTTTTTTTAATAGACTGTTTTTAAAGTGTTTTGAATGTTTGAGTAGACATGTTATCAAATTAAACCTCCTTGACAATCTCACCTTTGACACACTTTTTATTGAGCAGATGCACGATGGCCATGAAGTTGACATTGTAGACATAAATAATCCAGAAGAAAGGCAGCAGAGTGTAAAAGTAACATTAAAGTGCAAACATAATTGAATCCACCTCAATTTCCAGGTTGATGTCCAACCAAAGAAGGAAACTTTGCAGAGCGACAAAGGTGTGGTTTTATCCTTGTGACGTGCAAACATAGCTTGTAATCATCATGCCACATAGTAGACTCCTTATGGAACATGCTGTTAGCTCAGTAGATATGTTGCAACTCTGCATGGATGGTGATGAGGGATGGGTATATACCAATGATGAGGGATGGGTATATTCCAATGATGAGGGATGGGTATATACCAATGATGAGGGATGGGTATATACCAATGATGAGGGATGGGTATATTCCAATGATGAGGGATGGGTATATACCAATGATGAGGGATGGGTATATTCCAATGATGAGGGATTGGTATATTCCAATGATGAGGGATTGGTATATTCCAATGATGAGGGATTGGTATATGCCAATGATGAGGGATGGGTATATACCAATGATGAGGGATTGGTATATTCCAATGATGAGGGATTGGTATATGCCAATGATGAGGGATGGGTATATACCAATGATGAGGGATGGGTATATGCCAATGATGAGGGATGGGTATATACCAATGATGAGGGATGGGTACTGTATATACCAATCCATACCAGTAATCAAAGGTAGCAATTTTCCATACTTGTGTGTGTTACTAAATGTTAACATTTTAATTTGAAATGATGTGATTATGATGTCTAGTTGCTACATTTGCAATGACTTCCAAGACACTAGATGGCAGCACTGTGGAGGCAAGTAGTTGTTGCGCCCTACAACGTGTTTGTACTGTAAGTCTTGTAGCTATTACACACCAGCTGTTAAGATTGTAACATTCATCTCCTTTGTAGTTTTCACTAACAAATTGCCATGTAAAATCACTAATAGTAGCCTGGCTATGGCAAATCCCATGTAAATTAGCATCAAGCTAGCACATTTTTGGAAGAGTGGCGCTCTACTCAAAGATTGAGCGTTTTGCTCCCAAGCAGCACTTGCTTTGTTGCTGTTGAAAATGGCAACATTACTTAGAGCAGTGATTCTCACACAGTGCTACGCTAAAACTATATGCACACACACAGTGTAACTGTTCAATTTGTGTGTAATGTTGTTGTGGCCCAAAAAAATAAATATGCTGGTTGAATTTTAGACCTTTTTAACACTGGTTACTACTGTGGTAGTTTGACAACCACTGACTCAGAGTCTGGACTTTGATCACATGAGTCAATGTTTAGTGTGAACGTGACGTCACGCACACCAAAAGTATGGAAATATGGCAGCGTTTAATTTGAGGTGGATCCATACCCAGCAGGTGACAGTAACCATCACTAGTGGTGACACTCAGGTGACAGTAACCATTACCAGTGGTGACACTCGGGTGACAGTAACCATCACAAGTGGTGACGGTAGCCAACGCTAGTGGTGACACTGGGTGACGGTAGCCATCACTAGTGGTGACACTCGGGTGACAGTAACCATCACTAGTGGTGATACTCGGGTAACGGTAGCCATCACCAGTGGTGACACTCGGGTAACCATCACTAGTGGTGACACTCGGGTAACGGTAGCCATCACCAGTGGTGACACTCGGGTAACAGTAACCATCACCAGTGGTGACACTCGGGTGACGGTAGCCATCACCAGTGGTGACACTCGGGTGACAGTAGCCATGGCTAGTGGTGACACTTGGGTGACAGTAACCATCACTAGTAGTGACACTCGGGTGACAGTAACCATCACTAGTGGTGACAGTAACCATCACTAGTAGTGACACTTGGGTGACAGTAGCCATCACCAGTGGTGACACTCGGGTGACGGTAGGCATGGCTAGTGGTGACACTTGGGTGACAGTAACCATCACTAGTGGTGACAGTAACCATCACCAGTGGTGACACTTGGGTGACAGTAACCATCACTAGTGGTGACACTCGGGTGACAGTAACCATCACTAGTGGTGACAGTAGCCATCACTGGTGGTGACACTCGGGTGACGGTAGCCGTCACTAGTGGTGATACTCGGGTGACAGTAACCATCACTAGTGGTGACACTCGGGTGACAGTAACCATCACTAGTGGTGACGGTAGCCATAACTAGTAGTAATACTTGGGTGACAGTAACCATCAATAGTGGTGACACTCGGGTGACAGTAACCATCACTAGTAGTGACACTCG
Organism: Nerophis lumbriciformis; assembly: GCF_033978685.3. NCBI lineage: Eukaryota > Metazoa > Chordata > Actinopteri > Syngnathiformes > Syngnathidae > Nerophis > Nerophis lumbriciformis. Next base: position 3,136,918 of record NC_084573.2, read on the forward strand.
GGTGACAGTAGCCATCACTAGTAGTGACACTCGGGTGACGGTAACCATCACTAGTGGTGACACTCGGGTGACGGTAGCCGTCAGTAGTGGTGATACTCGAGTGACAGTAACCATCACTAGTGGTGACACTCGGGTGACAGTAACCATCACTAGTGGTGACACTCGGGTGACAGTAACCATCACTAGTGGTGACGGTAGCCATAACTAGTAGTAATACTTGGGTGACAGTAACCATCAATAGTGGTGACACTCGGGTGACAGTAACCATCACTAGTGGTGACAGTAGCCATAACTAGTAGTAATACTTGGGTGACAGTAACCATCACTAGTGGTGACACTCGGGTGACGGTAGCCATCACTAGTCGTGACACTCGGATGACGGTAAACATCACTAGTCGTGACACTCAGGTGATGGTAGTCATCACTAGTGGTGACAGTAACCATGATTAGTGGTGACACTCGGGTGACAGTAACCATCACTAGTAGTGACAGTAACCATGACTAGTGGTGAGAGTCAGGTGACAGTCAGCAAGTTGTGGACATGGTGTAGTTGACGCTGTGTGAGCAGCAGCCGGTGCACCTGCTCCTGTCCTGGGGGACATGGCACCATCAGTCGCCCCACCAGCACCGCCTGGCCCTGCTTCTCCTCCTTGGCCTGTAAGGTAGTTACAACACTCACTAGTCACATGACTACTACAACATGTTGACTGAGTCACTAGTCACATGACTACTACAACATGTTGACTGAGTCATTAGTCACATGACTACCTTGATGAAGGAGGCAGAAGGAAAGGTGGCAAAGTCTGACGACACTCTGGCACCTGGCTGCTGTTTCACCACATGTTCAGCTACTTCCCCCTGAACACACACACATTGTTCAACATCTTGTGTGTGTGTGTGTGTGTGTGTGTGTGTGTGTGTGCACCTTGAGTCTGTCCAGTGTGTCTCGTAGCGACTGCAAGCGAGCCGTCTGCTCCAGAAGTTGAGCGCTGGGTGTCACTGAAAACAAAGAAAAAAGGACAAATTAAAATCTGTTATAATATGCAAATATGTTAAATATAAATATGTATTGATTTTGTACTTTTGAGTTATTGAATTTGTTAAATGTTTCTTAAAAATCACTTTTTTAGCTCCAATCTTTCTTCTTGCTGTTGACGTCCTGTTTGGAACTGAACTAATTGCCCCCTCTGGTGGTTGTTGCAAGTACCACCAGTACTGCGATACCACCAATTCTCTTTCTGATACCATACAAAGTCGAATTCAGGCTGGTATCGGCGATCCAATACCGATACTTTGTGCAACTGTACCTAGCAATTGTCTTAAATGATATCAATGGGTTGGTGTTAGAAATGTTTGAATCGGTCGAGAAATGTTGACTTAGTAAAACACTTTGTAATCGAGACTTTAGGGAAAAGTGGGAATTTTGGGAAAAGGAAACATGTTTTAGGCTTGAATATTGTCGGAGGCAGATATTTACATATATCCGAATTTAAGTTGTACTTCTTTTATTTCTTAGTCATATTTGAAAACAGCTCGTGTTTTCCATTTCTTCTCTTGATGCTCTGTCAGCAAGTATACTGTGTGTGTTAACCTTGAGTTCTTTGGAATGTATTATGACTAGGGAGACGTTGTGCTTGTATTATGGCTAGGGAGGGAGAAGGAAAGAGGGGTTTTGGGCGTTGGGAAGACAGACCATTTTGGGAGGCGCAATAGAATGTTCTAGGGTTAGACTGGTCTCAAAATGTATATTGGCAAAGCTTTGAAAATATACAACAAAATGCCTATTCTGTCTCTGGTGGTTTTTCAACTCAGCTTTAAGTGTCGGAAAGAGCTTGGGAGCGAATTGTGACTTGAATTCCCTGGGAGGAACAACTGGTCCAAAACGCAACAATATCCAGGGTGAGTAGAGTGTGTCCAATTGGGTAAGATATGGTGCAGAAAATAGTGGAACTTTGAAAAATGCCCCATTCATGTCAATGGTAATTTCCTGGTAATTTCAGGAAAAGTGGGAATTTTTGAAACATGATAAATAGCATGAATGTCCTGATAGAGGTGAATTGGTTGGTGTTGGAATTTTTTTGAATCGGTCGAGAAATATTGTAGTAAAATTTTTTAATTGAGAATCCTGGAAAACCAGAATTTTGGGGGTAAATTGGTAAAAGTGCTAGTTTGAATGTCCAGGAATGGGACTGTGTCACTTGGGGGAATGGTTTGATTCATTGACCGGGCTTTCTGCTCCGCCGCTCCCAGTCTGTGGAACGCTCTCCCTGACTACCTGAGGGCACCACAGACTGTGGGATGCTTTTTTAATTTTATTATCTTTTTATTTTTCTTAATAAACTGTAGCACTTTAAGGTTGTTTGCTCAATGTAAAGTGCTTTTTTACAAATAAAATCTATTATTAGTATTCGCTTGACAAATGTAAGAATGGGAATTTCCGGAAGAGTAGAGTGTGTGGATGGTTGAAAGCTTCCAATTGGCTGAGATATGGTGCAGAAAATAGTGGAACTTTTGAAAAATTCCCCATTCATGCCAATGGTAATTTCCTGGTAATTTCAGGAACTGGGGGAAATTTAGGAACATAATAAATAACAAGAATGTCCTGATAGAGGTGAATTGGTTGGTATTGGAATCTTTTGAATCGGTCAAGAAATATTGAGGTAGTAACATTTTTTTAATTGAGAATTGTTTACAGAATTCCAGGAATTCCAAGAAATCCTGGAAAATCTGATTTTTTGGGGGGGTGAACTTGGGAAAGTGCTAGTTTGAGTGGACTGTGTTGATGGTGGAATGCTTTGAATAGGTTGAGAATTGTGGCATTTGAATGGGAATTTCCTGGGAATTTGGGAACTTCTGGAAAAACAGGAATTTTTTTGTAGAAAATATCCCAATTATATTAAAGCGTTAGTGTTGGAAATGTTTGAATAGGAAAGGTAGTAACACTTTGTAATTGTAAAATGGAATTTGTAGGAGAAAATTGTGGCATTTGAATGGGAATTTCCTGGGAATTTGGGAACTTCTGGAAAAACAGGATTTTTTGGGGAGAAAATATGACAATTATATTAAAGGGGTTTGAATAGGAAAGGTAGTAACACTTGGTAATTGTAAAATGGAATTTGTAGGAGAAAATTGTGGCATTTGAATGGGAATTTCCTGGGAATTTGGGAACTTCTGGAAAAACAGGATTTTTTTTGTAGAAAATATGACAATTATATTAAAGCGTTAGTGTTGGAAATGTTTGAATAGGAAAGGTAGTAACACTTTGTAATTGTAAAATGGAATTTGTAGGAGAAAATTGTGGCATTTGAATGGGAATTTCCTGGAAATTTGGGAACTTCTAGAAAAACTGGATTTTTTTTTGTAGAAAATATGACAATTATATTAAAGGGTTAGTGTTGGAAATGTTTGAATAGGAAAGGTAGTAACACTTTGTAATTGTAAAATGGAATTTGTAGGAGAAAATTGTGGCATTTGAATGGGAATTTGGGAACTTCTGGAAAAACAGGAATTTTTTTGTAGAAAATATCACAATTATATTAAAGGGTTAGTGTTGGAAATGTTTGAATAGGAAAGGTAGTAACACTATGGAATTTGTAGGAGAAAATTGTGGCATTTGAATGGGAATTTCCTGGAAATTTGGGAACTTCTGGAAAAACAGGATTTTTTTTGTAGAAAATATGACAATTATATTAAAGGATTAGTGTTGGAAATGTTTGAATTGGAAAGGTAGTAACACTTTGTAATTGTAAAATGGAATTTGTAGGAGAAAATTGTGGCATTTGAATGGGAATTTCCTGGGACTTTGGGAACTTCTGGAAAAACAGGATTTTTTTTGTAGAAAATATGACAATTATATTAAAGGGTTAGTGTTGGAAATGTTTGAATAGGAAAGGTAGTAACACTATGGAATTTGTAGGAGAAAATTGTGGCATTTGAATGGGAATTTCCTGGAAATTTGGGAACTTCTGGAAAAACAGGATTTTTTTTTGTAGAAAATATGACAATTATATTAAAGGGGTTTGAATAGGAAAGGTAGTAACACTTTGTAATTGTAAAATGGAATTTCGGGAGAAAAGCGCCGGGTGCAACTAAGTGAAATGTTTTGAACGGTTGGAATTGTTTGAAAAATGTGAATGTTGAAACCGAAATAAAGGGTGAAAACTGTGAATTCCTGGAAATGGTATTGAACTTACAACAACGGTAGTTTGATTGTCCAGTGGGGTGTTGAAAGTGGGAATTGTGCAAGTTGGGAGAATTGGCGCATTCATTTTCAATGGGGAAAAATGTCCTGGAAAACCTGGGATTCTGGGTAATCTGGGATATTTGCTAAAACGAAGAATTGCAAGCCGAGCCGCACGTTTTGGTGTGACTGACCGGGACATTTTCCTGTGACGTCCACCACCTTCACGTTGGCGCTCATCTGCAGTAACGTCTCCAGCAGCTGGTCAGTCTTCCTGTAGAGGGCGCCAGAGAGCGGCGCCTGACCCCCGCCGTCCCTGCAGGGCAGCTTGGCCACGTGGAGCGGGGGCAGCGCCGCCAGCTGGCCGCGCATCTTCTCCGCCTGGCGAGGAAAGGATAAGAAGGCCGTGAGAAATGTCTCCCTCTGGTGGCAGAGAGAGGAGCGGCACCTTCAGCCAGTTGTTCTCGTTCTTCAGCTGCTTGATGCAAAGTCTCTGCGCCTCGATCTGACGAGTCAGCAGCGGCGAATCCACCACCTGCACCCCCGCGCCTGTCGCCACGCCGCCCGCCATGGAGCACTCTGTGGGCGGGGCCAGCACCACAGGTAAATATAGAATATTTGTCAAAAGTCAAATGGATGAAAACTGTAAAAAAAAAAAAAAATTCAAGTATCTTTTTGCACAAATCCTGACATGCAAACTGGGCCCCCTGAGTGCGAGGCCAACACGCTAACCACTGTCAACATGGCATTGGAATCAACAATGAAATATTTGTTGACGGACGTGCAAAATGAAACAGAATATTCTTCATGCACGTTTGTACCTTTTTCTTCCTCTGCACAGAACGTGGGAGAATTTTTAAAAAAAGGAGAATTTAATTAGTAATAATATAAAAGTATACTTTAAAAATATATATATTGATCATTACTAATGTTTTAACTGATTATTCAGCTTATTTTAGCAGCAATCATTGTAATAAAGTACAAAATGTAAATAATGTTGAATGGAATAATAAATATGTGCTCTAAATAAAAGAGAATATTCAATCATCCGAACTAAAAGGTGAGAGGAAGAGTGGAGGTGAGTCATTTTACAATGCAGGCTGCTGAAAATGATGGAAAGCGCCAAGCTACATATACATATATATATATACACATATATATACATACATATATATATATACACATACATATATGTATATATATATATGTGTATATATACATACATATATATGTATACATATATACACATATATATATATACACACATATATATATATACATATGTGTATATATATACACATATATATTCATACTTGTAAACCATTCTTAATTGATAAAAAAAAAAATTAAAAATAGTTTATTTTTAAAAAGTGTATACATATATATTTACACTTTAAACATTT
>NC_084573.2:3147500-3152500 GCF_033978685.3 Nerophis lumbriciformis
ATAAAATAAATGACATGTACAGTATCACCACACAACAGTATCAAAAGTGGAGACTGGTATGGACTCCCAAGTACCGGGAATGTGTTGAAAAGTGAAAGGTACCACAGGAAACGCACCTGTTCGCCCGCCTTGAACGCCACGTCCTCCAGTTTGACGGCCGCCAGCCCCTCCTGCTCCCCCAGCGGTGACATCATCTGCGCCCCGGCGGCGGCCACCTCCTGCAGCACGGCCACCACCCAGGTGAGGTGCTTGCGGCAGTCTCCCAGGGTGTCGCACACCTGCGGGTCAGAGCGCACCTTGAAGAACCGTCACACCGGGCGCTCCAGCCGGGCGTCTCCCGGGGTTACCTGCGGTCCGAAGCCGAGCGCGGAGGGGATGCCCGGGGCGTCGGTGCCCGGCATGCGGCGGCGTATCTTCTTGCAGAACTGCCGCACGTCACTGCAGGAGGTCTCCAGGTCCTTGAGCAGCACGGCCAGGTCCGCCTTCTCCTGGCCCGCATGGAGGAAGGCCCTCAGGCGGCCCACCTCCACCGCCATGCAGTCCAAGGCGCTCTGGGTGAACTGGACACACCACCTTAGTTGACCCCACAACACCCGTCTGCTGGAGAGTGTGTGCTCACCCTGATGTGGTCGGCCAGCTGCACCGTGCAGTCTTCACCCTGCTCCGCCAGGTGGATGCTGTACAAGTGCTGCACGCACACGCACGCACACACACACACACACACACACACACACACACACACACACACACACACACACACACACACACACACACACACACACACACACACACACACACACGTCAACACCTACATGCTTAGAATTTAGTACTTGATGGCCTTGATGAGTGACTCCATATAATCAAACTTATTTCCAAGTCAGTTTTAAAGGACATGTACGTATAATCAACCATATTTCCAAGTCAGTTTTAAAGGACATGTACTGTATGTATATGCAACATTGTTTCAAAGTCAGTTTTAAAGGACGTGTACGTATAATTAACCTTGTTTCCAAGTCAGTTTTAAAGGACATATATGTATAATCAAAGTCAGTTTTAAAGGACATGTACGTATAATCAACCTTGTTTCCAAGTCAGTTTTAAAGGACATGTACTGTATGTATATGCAACATTGTTTCAAAGTCAGTTTTAAAGAACGTGTACGTATAATTAACCTTGTTTCCAAGTCAGTTTTAAAGGACATGTACGTATAATCAACGTTTCCAAGTCAGTTTTAAAGGACATGTACGTATAATTAACCTTGTTTCAAAGTCAATTTTAAAGGACATGTACGTATAATTAACATTGCTTCCGAGTCAGTTTTAAAGGACATGTACTTATAATCAACGTTGTTTCAAAGTCAGTTTTAAAGGACATGTACGTATAATCAAAGTCAGTTTTAAAGGACATGTACGTATAATCAACATTGTTTGAAAGTCAGTTTTAAAGGACATGTACGTATAATCAACGTTTCAAAGTCAGTTTTAAAGGACATGTACGTATAATCAACGTTGTTTCAAAGTCAGTTTTAAAGGACATGTACGTATAATTAACCTTATTTCCAAGTCAGTTTTAAAGGACATGTACGTATATGCAACATTGTTTCAAAGTCAGTTTTAAAGGACATGTACGTATAATCAACGTTGTTTCAAAGTCAGTTTTAAAGGACATGTACGTATAATCAACGTTTCAAAGTCAGTTTTAAAGGACATGTACGTATAATCAACGTTGTTTCAAAGTCAGTTTTAAAGGACATGTACGTATAATTAACCTTATTTCCAAGTCAGTTTTAAAGGACATGTACGTATAATCAAAGTCAGTTTTAAAGGACATGTACGTATAATCAACATTGTTTGAAAGTCAGTTTTAAAGGACATGTACGTATAATCAACGTTTCAAAGTCAGTTTTAAAGGACATGTACGTATAATTAACCTTATTTCCAAGTCAGTTTTAAAGGACATGTACGTATAATCAACCTTGTTTCCAAGTCAGTTTTAAAGGACATGTACGTATAATTAACCTTATTTCCAAGTCAGTTTTAAAGGACATGTACGTATAATCAACATTGTTTCAAAGTCAGTTTTAAAGGACATGTACGTATAATTAACCTTATTTCCAAGTCAGTTTTAAAGGACGTGTGAGTATAATTAACCTTGTTTCCAAGTCAGTTTTAAAGGACATGTACGTATAATCAAAGTCAGTTTTAAAGGACATGTACGTATAATTAACCTTGTTTCCAAGTCAGTTTTAAAGGACATGTACGTATAATCAACCTTGTTTCCAAGTCCGTTTTAAAGGACATGTACGTATAATCAACCTTGTTTCCAAGTCAGTTTTAAAGGACATGTACGTATAATCAAAGTCAGTTTTAAAGGACATGTACGTATAATCAACCTTGTTTGAAAGTCAGTTTTAAAGGACATGTACGTATAATCAACGTTGTTTCAAAGTCAGTTTTAAAGGACATGTACGTATAATTAACCTTGTTTCCAAGTCAGTTTTAAAGGACATATATGTATAATCAAAGTCAGTTTTAAAGGACATGTACGTATAATCAACCTTGTTTCAAAGTCAGTTTTAAAGGACATGTACGTATAATCAACCTTGTTTCCAAGTCAGTTTTAAAGGACATGTACGTATAATCAACCTTGTTTCCAAGTCAGTTTTAAAGGACATATATGTATAATCAAAGTCAGTTTTAAAGGACATGTACGTATAATCAACCTTGTTTCCAAGTCAGTTTTAAAGGACATGTACGTACACACACACACACACATGTCAACGCCTACAGGCAGATAGTACCTGATAGTACCAGATAGTACTGATAGTACCTGATAGTACTTGATGGCCTTGGTGAGCGACTGCACGTTGACCGTCTCGTCCAGCTGGTCTTTGTGCAGCAGGTCTATCAGGAAGTCCAGGGAGCGCTCGTGGACGCTCATCTCAGAGTACAAAGAGCCGATCTTCTTGAAGACCTCCACGCTGCACTGGGACAGAGCTCTGGCACACACACACACGCACGCACACACACACACACACACACACACACACACACACACACACACACACACACACACACACACACACACACACACACACACACACACACACAAATGTCAGGCATGTCCTCGTGGGGACCAATACACACCCTGCATAAGCTACGAACAATGGGAGACCGGGCTTTCTGCTCCGCCGCTCCCAGTCTGTGGCACGCTCTCCCTGACCACCTGAGGGCACCACAGACTGTGGATGCTTTTAAAAAAAAGGCTTAAAAACCCTTCTTTTTAAAAAAAAAAAAGCCTTTTTTTTAGATATATGCATACTAGTTTTAGCTATTTGGCTGTTCTAGTTTTTATTTTTATATATTTTTTGTATTATCTTTTTATTTTTATTTTTTAATACACTGTAGCACTTTGAGGTTGTTTACTTAATGTAAAGTGCTTTTTACAAATAAAATCTATTATTATTATTATTACATACGCACACACACACACACACACACACACACACACACACACACACACACACACACACACACACACACACACACACACACACACAAATGTCAGGTATGTCCTCGTGGGGACCAACACACACCCTGCATAAGCTACGAACAATGGGAGAGCGGGCTTTCTGCTCCGCCGCTCCCAGTCTGTGGAACGCTCCCCCTGACCACCTGAGGGCACCACAGACTGTGGATGCTTTTAAAAAAAGGCTTAAAAACCCTTCTTTTTAAAAAAAAGCTTTTTTTTTTAGATATATGCATACTAGTTTTAGCTATTTGGCTGTTTTTTTTTTTTTTTTTAATCTTTTTATTATTTTTTTTTAATACACTGTAGCACCTTGAGGTTGTTTACTCAATGTAAAGTGCTTTTTACAAATAAAATCTATTATTATCATTATTACATACGCACACACACACACACACACACACACACACACACACACACACACACACACACACACACACACACACACACACACACACAAATGTCAAGCATGTCCTTGTGGGGACCAATACACACTCTGCAGTACCTATGTCTGACCACTTGTCATACACATGTTACACTTTGAAGTCATGAAAATGTACCATTTTAAAAACATTTTTAAAATGCATAGGACCAAATAGGAGGCTATTTTCTATTGATTTCAATGCATTGGACAGACCTCACGGTGTGAGTGAAATGTCAGAGTTTTGGTCCCACAGAGATAGAAAAACAAACATACGTAAACACACACAAATCTTCTTCTCTTTTTTTTTTACTTTTTTTTTTTTTTTTTTACTTTTTTTTTTTTAAATGTCAAGCATGTCCTTGTGGGGACCAACACACACCCTGCAGTACCTATGTCTGACCACTATTGATATCAGTGCTTTGGATCCTGCGATGAGGTGGCGACTTGTCCAGGGTGTACACCGCCTTCCGCCCGAATGTAGCTGAGATAGGCTCCAGCACCCCCCGCAACCCCAAAAGGGAATAAGCGGTAGAAAATGGATGGATGGATGGATCCAAATTCTGGACCCTAATGCCTGAGTCCAATGTCTCTCTCTCTCTCTCTCTCTCACACACACACACACACACATACATGTCTTGCCTACTTTGTGTGGACCCACGTTTGGTTAGTCCAGGGGTCGGCAACACAAAATGTTGAAAGAGCCATATTGGACCAAAAATACAAAAACAAATCTGTCTGGAGCCGCAACAAATTAAAAGCCATATTACATACAGATAGTGTGTCATGAGATATAAATTGAATTAAGAGGACTTAAAGGAAACTAAATGACCTCAAATATAGCAACAAATGAGGCATTATGATGCAATATGTACATATAGCTAGCCTAAATAGCATGTTAGCATCGATTAGCTTGCAGTCATGCAGTGACCAAATATGTCTGATTAGCACTCCACACAAGTCAATAACATCAACAAAACTCACCTTTGTGGATTCATGCACAACGTTAAAAGTTTGGTGGACAAAATGAGACAGAAAAAGAAGTGGCATA
>NC_084573.2:3170000-3180000 GCF_033978685.3 Nerophis lumbriciformis
TACTTTCATAATATTGTATCGTATGGATTATAGTTTTATAGTATAGGATTATTTAGTCTTTGATATTATTGTATAGTATTATATGGTATCAGCTAGTGTTTTATAGTATTGTATAGTATCATATAGTGATTTACAGTATTGTATATGTAGTATTGTATAGTATTGTATAGTATAGTATTGTTAAATATTGCATAGTGTTTTTAGTATTGCAGTATTATATAGTTTCTGTTACTGTCTTATAGTATGGTATAGTACTATATAGTATCAGTGTTGTATAGTATTATATAGTGTTTTTTTTGCTATTGTATAGTACTATAGGTTTTATTGTATTGTATAGTAGTATATAGTGTTTTATAGTATTATATAGTAGTAGTATAATATTATATAGTGTTTTAAAGTAATGTATAGTATTATATGTTTTAAAGTACTGTATAGTACGATAGTGTTTTATAGTAATGTATAGTAATATATAGTGTTTTATAGTAGTAGTATAGTATTACCGTATATAATGTTTTATAGTAGTAGTAGTATAGTATTATATGTTTTATAGTAGTAGTATAGTATTTTATAGTGTTTTTTAGTAGTAGTATAGTATTATACAGTGTTTTATAGTAGTAGTATAGTATTATATAATGTGTTATAGTAGTAGTATAGTATTATATAGTGTTTTATAGTAGTAGTATAGTATTATATAGTGTTTTATAGTAGTAGTATAGTATTATATAATGTGTTATAGTAGTAGTATAGTATTATATAGTGTTTTATAGTAGTAGTATAGTATTATAGTGTTTTATAGTAGTATTATAGTATTATATAGTGTTTTATAGTATTATATAGTGTTTTATAGTAGTAGTATAGTATCATATAGTGTTTTATAGTAGTAGTATAGTATCATATAGTGTTTTAAAGTATGATAGTGTTTTATAGTAGTAGTATAATATAGTGTTTTATAGTAGTAGTATAGTATGATAGTGTTTTATAGTAGTAGTATAATATAGTGTTTTATAGTAGTAGTATAGTATGATAGTGTTTTATAGTAGTAGTATAATATAGTGTTTTATAGTAGTAGTATAGTATTATATAGTGTTTTATAGTAGTAGTATAGTATTATATAGTGTTTCATAGTAGTAGTATAGTATGATAGTGTTTTATAGTAGTAGTATAGTATTATATAGTGTTTTATAGTAGTAGTATAGTATCATATAGTAGTAGTATAGTATGATAGTGTTTTATAGTAGTAGTATAATATAGTGTTTTATAGTAGTAGTATAGTATCATATAGTAGTAGCATAGTATGATAGTGTTTTATAGTAGTAGTAGTATAGTATTATATGTTTTATAGTAGTAGTATAGTATTATATAGTGTTTTTTAGTAGTAGTATAGTATTATACAGTGTTTTATAGTAGTAGTATAGTATTATATAATGTGTTATAGTAGTAGTATAGTATTATATAGTGTTTTATAGTAGTAGTATAGTATTATAGTGTTTTATAGTAGTATTATAGTATTATATAGTGTTTTATAGTATTATATAGTGTTTTATAGTAGTAGTATAGTATCATATAGTGTTTTATAGTAGTAGTATAGTATCATATAGTGTTTTATAGTAGTAGTATAGTATCATATAGTGTTTTATAGTATGATAGTGTTTTATAGTAGTAGTATAATATAGTGTTTTATAGTAGTAGTATAGTATGATAGTGTTTTATAGTAGTAGTATAATATAGTGTTTTATAGTAGTAGTATAGTATTATATAGTGTTTTATAGTAGTAGTATAGTATGATAGTGTTTTATAGTAGTAGTATAGTATTATATAGTGTTTTATAGTAGTAGTATAGTATCATATAGTAGTAGTATAGTATGATAGTGTTTTATAGTAGTAGTATAATATAGTGTTTTATAGTAGTAGTATAGTATTATATAGTAGTAGTATAGTATGATAGTGTTTTATAGAAGTAGTATAATATAGTGTTTTATAGTAGTAGTATAGTATTATATAGTGTTTTATAGAAGTAGTATAGTATTATAGTGTTTTATAGTAGTAGTAGAGTATTATAGTGTTTTATAGTAATAGTATAGTATGATATAGTGTTTTATAGTATGATAGTGTTTTATAGTAGTAGTATAATATAGTGTTTTATAGTAGTAGTATAGTATTATATAGTGTTTTATAGTAATAGTATAGTATGATATAGTGTTTTATAGTATGATAGTGTTTTATAGTAGTAGTATTATATAGTGTTTTATAGTAGTAGTATAGTATTATATAGTGTTTTATCGTAGTAGTATAGTATTATATAGTGTTTTATAGTAGTAGTATAGTATTATATAGTGTTTTATAGTAGTAGTATAGTATTATATAGTGTTTTATAGTAGTAGTATAGTATTATATAGTGTTTTATAGTAGTAGTATAGTATGATAGTGTTTTATAGTAGTAGTATAGTATTATATAGTGTTTTATAGTAGTAGTATAGTATTATATAGTGTTTTATAGTAGTAGTATAGTATGATAGTGTTTTATAGTAGTAGTATAGTATTATATAGTGTTTTATAGTAGTAGTATAGTATGATAGTGTTTTATAGTAGTAGTATAGTATTACATAGTGTTTTATAGTAGTAGTATTAGTATGATAGGGTTTTATAGTAGTAGTATAGTATTATATAGTGTTTTATAGTAGTAGTATAGTATTACCGTATTTTTCGGACTATAAGTCACAGTTTTTTTCATAGTTTGGCCGGGGGTGCGACTTATACTCAGGAGCAGAGGTGTGTAGTAACGCGCTACATTTACTCCGTTACATCTACTTGAGTAACTTTTGGGATAAATTGTACTTCTAAGAGTAGTTTTAATGCAACATACTTTAATTGGCCCTAGTGTGTGAATGTGAGTGTGAATGTTGTCTGTCTATCTGTGTTGGCCCTGTGATGAGGTGGCGACTTGTCCAGGGTGTACCCCGCCTTCTGCCCGATTGTAGCTGAGATAGGCTCCAGCGCCCCCCGCGACCCCAAAGGGAATAAGTGGTAGAAAATGGATGGATGGATGGATTTATAGAGAAGAAACGCTACTTTTACTCCGCTCCATTTATCTACATTCATCTCGCTACTGATTTTTATCCATCTGTTAATGCACGCTTTGTTTGTTTTGCTTTGTCAGACACACCTTCAAAGTAGGATCTATCACATGCCTGCGTTTCACCAATCAAATACACTCACTGGTGACGTTTGACTCCGTTTCACCAATCAAATACACTCACTGGTGACGTTTGACTCCGTTTCACCAATCAAATACACTCACTGGTGACGTTTGACTCCGTTTCAGCAATCAAACAGAGCCAGGCGGTCACATGATTAACTACACATAAAGTTTCAGCGGCAAACAACAAGCTTAAGCTTACATGAACTCAACGTCCAATTTGAGGAAGCACATGGCGGTAAGTAACGTTAGTAGATATTTTGGCTGTCACCGTAGACTGATGTTAGCTTCCCTGCTATGAATCACTGTCAAATGTACATCGTGTGGGGACATTTATTAACACACTGCAGCCTCATAGACACACACACACACACACACACACACACGCACGCAAACACCAATCAGAAGTGCACAGTGTGTTCCCAGATGCAGCCCACACCTATCAGTTTATGGTTTGCGTAAAGGCTAACTTGTTATTTTCCTTTGTAATCTCTGCCTACTGAGCCTATGGTGCTGTTAAGTTATTGTGGCTCAATTTGCCTTCATTTTTTTTATGTTAATGTATTATTATTTAATATATATTATTGTGTTAGTTGCTTAAGAGATGTTACTGGCTCTGAATTTGTTCATTGCTATTTTTATGCATTATTTGTTGCCGTCATCATTAAACAAACAGGTTACTCATCAGTTACTCAGCACTTGAGTAGTTTTTTCACAACATACTTTTTACTTTTACTCAAGTAAATATTTGGGTGACTTACTTTTACTTGAGTAATAAATCTCTAAAGTAACAGTACTCTTACTTGAGTACAATTTGTGGCTACTCTACCCACCTCTGGTAGTATAGTATGATATAGTGTTTTATAGTAGTAGAGTATTGAGTCTCATATATATACCTTAGCGTAGGCCTTAGTCTCAGCAAACTTGATCTTAAAGTCAAACATTTCTGCAGGCGGCTGCTGCAGGAGCTCTGCGGAGGCTTCCTGCTGGCTGGTCAGCTCTCGGTTCACTTCCTGTTTGCGTGGACAAAGGGACCAATCAGGAGATAGAGTATGGAGACAGGTTGTCATGGTATTGAAGGAGAAGATGTTTTCACGACCTGCAGGTGAGCCGTGAGTTCACGGTACTTCTTGATGGTCTGCTGGTAGTCGGCCACCGTCTCCTGGGCCGCTTCCACTCGCTTCTCCGCCTCTCGCACCCTGGCCCCGCCCAGATCCAGCATCTCCCTCAGCTCCAGCTCCGTCTCCCGGGCGTTCTCCTGCAGCTCGTCGTTCATCTCGTTGATGGCCTCCTGCGACCGGCAGCGTCAGACATCATTTGTGTGGTCTACAGGGGAGGAAGGTTTAAGAGGAGTCCACTCGCCAGGTCGGTGACGGTCTCTCTCAGCTCCCGGACTTTCTCCTCCAGGTCCAAGTTTCTCTCAGTCAGGGTCTCCACCATCTCCTCAGCGCCCAGAGCTGCATCCACCTGGCCAAAGACGTTCAAAGACTTGTTACTGCCACCTGGAGACGTAACAATATGAATATTTCATATCACGGTTATCATTCTACGGGAAAGACGTTCATGTGTTTTGTTTTCATGTTAGTCTTTAGGTTGGCGTGCTGAGTTCATCAAAGTGCAGTTGGAATCAATTTTTTTTTTTATTATTTTGATTTAAAACAGTAATACTAAACCGAGTTTTACCGCAATTTATTATTTATATTGTTTATCATTACATGCCTACTGCCACCTAGAGGTTGGAATCTGTCGAGTCTTTCCTTTTTTTTTATACATTTGTTCATTGAATTTTTTGACATATGCACTTGCCAGAAATACAGTCCAATACATATCCAATGTTCTTTTTTCCACCAAAACAAAATTTTTTTTTTTTATATAAAAAAAAAAATAAAAATAAAAAAAAAATATATATATATATATATATATATATATATATGTATGTGTGGGGAAAAAAATCACAAGACTATTTCATCTCTACAGGCCTGTTTCATGAGGGGGGGTACCCTCAATCATCAGGAGACTTTAATGGGAGCATTCACATACCATGGTTTATATAGGGCACAGAGTGGGTGGGTACAGGCTGGCCTAGGGGCGTGGTGATTGGCTCATGTGTTACCTAGGAGGTGTTTCCGTCTGTGGCGGCATGCTGTTACAATTTCGCTGCGCTTGTTGAGGGATGACAGGTCTGGACGGTAAATAATAAACAGTTTCTCTTTCAAGCATAGGTTGCATCTTTTATTACCACTATTGTAAGGTGTGCTGGATGCAAGAATTTGCCATGTTATTGAATATTCAACATTATTGTCTTTGAGGTCCCAAATGTGTTTGCTGAGTTCTGTGGTATTTCGCAGGTTTTGGTTCCTGAAAGAAGCCTTGTGATTGTTCCATCTGGTTTTGAATTCTCCCTCGGTTAATCCTACATATGTGTCGGATGTGTTAATGTCCTTGCGTATTACCTTAGATTGGTAGACAACTGATGTTTGTAAGCACCCCCCGTTGAGAGGGCAATCAGGTTTCTTTCGACAGTTACAGCCGTTGTTGGTTTTGGAGTCGCTCTGTCTGGGGGCCGACGGCTCATTTGCAATTGTTTTGTTGTGGTTTGAGATGATTTGTCGTATATTGTTCATGCAGCTGTAGCTCAATTTAATGTTGTTCTTGTTGAATACTATATATATATATATATATATATATATATATATATATATATATACACACACACATACATACATATATAAATACATACATACATATATATATATATATATATATATATATATACATATATATATATATATATATATACATATATATATATATATATATATATATGTATATATATGTATATATATACATATACATTATACGTTAGGTCAGGAAAAAACACAAGAGGCTATATCATCCCTACAAGCCTGTTTCGCAGGTTTCCCTGCTCGTCAGGAGATTTTATATTTTATACATATACATATATACATATACATATATATACACACATATATACATATATACACACATATATACATACACATATACACACATATAGCTACATTTGTAGCCACAGCTGCCCTGGGGTAGACTGACGGAAGCGAGGCTGTCAATTTGCGCCTTCGGCCCCTCCGACCACCACCTATCATTCATTCATCATTCATTCACCAGTGTGAGCGGCACCGGGGGGCAAGGGTGAAGTGTCCTGCCCAGGAACACAACGGCAGCGATTTGGATGTCAAGAGGCGGGGAGCGAACCTGCAACCCTCAGGTTTCTGGCATATGGTATATATATATATATATATATATATATATATATATATATATATATATATATATATATATATATATATATATATATATATATTAGAGATGCGCGGTTTGCGGACACAACCGCGGAGTCCGCGGATTATCCGCGGGTCGGGCGGTTGAAATAAAAAAAAAATAGATTTTAAATAGATTCAGGCGGGTGGCAGTTAAACCAATTGGTAAATATATATACATAGTTAAATGTTGTTACCCACATACGAAAAACGAGCAGGCACCTGCAGCATATGCCACAACAGAAGAAAAAAAAAGAGATGGACACTTGTACGGAGCGGAGAAGGGACGCCGAGGCCCGGGACCGAGGCCCCTTCCCCCGAGAGGGCCCCACCGGGAGCCGTAGCTGAGGTGATCCGCGAGAAGGGCCCGACGCACGTCCAGGGTCACCACCGCGCCCACCGCACCGACACCCCGCCTCGTCCGCCTTCGCCGCGGCCGGCGTCACGCGCAGCAGGTAAGCAGCTTACCTGCCCGCCACCCCCGTGGCCGGGGGCTCGTAACAGGGGTCACTCCGCGCGCTCCGCCCGCGCAACTTACCTGCCCGCCACCCCTGTTGCCGGGGGCGCGTAACAGGGGTCACTCCGCGCGCAGTGCGCTCACGAAAGGGGTGGGGCTCACCCTGGTTGATATAGACAGCAGGACGGTGGCCATGGAAGTCGGAACCCGCTAAGTGTGTAACAACCCACCTGCCGAATCAACTAGCCCTGAAAATGGATGGCGCTGGAGCGTCGGGCCCATACCCGGCTGTCGCCGGCAGCGAGAGCCGCGAGGGCTAGGCCGCGACGAGTAGGATGGCCGCCGCGGTGCGCGCTGAAGCCTCGGGCGCGAGGGACATCGCACCTCCACGCGCTTGGAGGTGCGCTCAGCGCGGCTCCCATATGATTGCGCACTGGTGTGCGTCTGGGCCGTGACAGCGTGGCACGCATTGAATGTCTGTGCTGCATTGGATCAGTCTCCTTTCTTTAACAGGCAAAAGCTTTATAACCTCACTAATGCCTTGCATCGTCTATATTAGATATATAACAACGGGCGGGTGCGGGCGGGTGCGGTTTTGATTAAATGCTAGATCGGGTGGATGGCGGATGGTTGACGACTTTCTGATGCGGTTGCGGATGAAATAATTGCCTATCCGCGCATCTCTAATATATATATAAGTACACACAAACATTTTTATATATATACACACATTTAATTCGAATCGATTTTTTCCCACACTCCTAATATATATATATATATATATGTGTGTGTGTGTGTGTGTGTGTGTGTGTATATATATATATATATATATATATATATATATATATATATATATATAAAAAATAATAAAATAAAACCATTTGTCAAATAAGTACAGTCCTCTAGGTGGCGTAGTTAAGAAGGTGGTCTAGAACATACTATGAGTCCTACCTGCTCTTTCAGCTCGTCAACCGTCTTTTCTGACAGCGACATTTCTTCTTGGAGTTTCTCCTTCTGGGCCCTCAAAGCATCCAGCTCCGTGTTCTTCTTCTCCGTCTGCTTCTGCAGCTTCACGTGCTCCTGCTTCTCTGACGCCGACAGGTCGCGCATCCTGAACAAACAGTCGCTCCTTGTCCGTCCATGCCTAACGCGAGGGTGGGCGTACAGGTGCGGTGGCTCACCTGACCAGGGCTTCCTTCAGTCTGCCGTTCTGCTCCTCCAGCTGCCTGACATGGTAACTGGACGCCGCCCCGTCAGAACCTGAGGGAAGCATCACATAATGACTGCTCCTACTACAATGTACATTTGTGTTTGTCACTCATGCCTTTCTCTTCAATCTCATGTTTGAGGATCTCCAGGTCCATGGTCAGCTCCTCCACCTTCTCCTTCATGGAGTCCACTTCCAACTGCAGAGACTCGGCCCGCTCCTCGGCCATCTCCTTGTCCAGCGTTGCCATCTCGATGGCGTCGGCCGTGTCGGACATCTCCTCCATGTAGTGCTCCTTGGCCTCCAGGGCTTCTCTGGCCTCCTGCCAAGCCACACAGCACACACCTGTGCACCTGCACCTCTACCGCATGGACCGTCACCATCACCCTTTTACCCTTTTGGCCTCCTTCAGCTGCTTCTGAAGCTCGGCCTGCTGCTCCTGCATCTTGCTCCTCCACTCCTGCAGCTGCTCCAGCTGGATCTTGTGCTTCTCCAGCTCCTTCAGCTTGGCCTTGTCCTCCGTGCGCTTCATCTTCAGGGTCTCCAGCTTCTCCTCCAGGTCCTTCACTTCAGCGCGCAGAGCTTCCTCCTCCTGAGGCAGGAAGAAGGGTGTCATGTCTTTTCCAACACCTCTTCAATGAATGCTGAGCTGCTGCTTCATGATGTCATTCATTTCACACACACACATTCATGTATTTCATACCTTCTTGGGACCTGAGAAAAATGCCTACCTCTTTAGGACCAGCCTTTCTAGATATGTCAAGATGTGTATTTACAACATTAATAATATATACAAACTATGCAAATATAAAAAAGGTAAGCTTTTAGTTAATTTTTTTTTGTAATTGGTTTTTAATCTTCATTATTAACTTGCAATATGTCTCTATATACATATTTATTTATTTTTAATTCATTTTTGCCAAAGTTTTGTCATCACTTGTTCACACCTCCTCATATGGAAGATACTTTTCCTTCTTCATGTCTCAAGAAGGAAAGAAATACAAGAACACACACACACACACACACACACACACACACACACATTCATGTATTTTGTACCTTCTAGGGACCTGAGAAATATGCCTCCCTCTTTAGGACCAGCCTTTCTAGATATGTCAAGATTTGTATTTACAACATTAATAATATATACAAACTATGCAAATATATAAAAAGGTAAGCCTATAGTGTGTTTTTTTTATGTTTTGTTTGTAACTGTTTTTTTATTGTCATTATTCTATAAACATATTTATTTTATTTTTAATACATTTTTGAAATACAAGAACACACACACACACACACACACACACACACACACACACACACACACACACACACACACACACATTCTTGTATTTCTTACCTTCTTGAGACCTGAGAAAAATGCCTCCCTCTTTAGGACCAGCCTTTTTAGATATATACAGAAGTGTATTTACTACATTAATAATATATACATACTATGCAAATATAAAAAAGGTAAGCTTTTAGTGTTTTTATTTTTTTTAATGTTTTGTTTTTAACTGGTTTTTAATTGTCATTATTCTATATACATATTTATATACAACATGTTCCACTGTTGCTTTATGGCAAAGACACATCCATCACGTTGCATGTCTGTCAATGGACACACTACATTTAAAGTAACAATATGCGCACACACACATACAGTATATGTTTGTGTGTATATATATGTATATATTGAAATAAGGCTGTAACATAACAAAATGTGGGAAAAATTAAGTGCTGTGAATACTTTACGGATGCACTGTATAGTATATATATATATATATATATATATATATATATATATATATATATATATATATATATATATATATATA